>NC_056747.1:647654687-647664687 GCF_019279795.1 Protopterus annectens | reverse complement strand
ACACACACATATATCTATATATATATATATATATATATATATATATATATACATATATATATATATATATATATATATATATATATATACTTTTTTTAAATGCTAAAACCAGTGAGGTAGTCTAGTTTTGAATGGAGGACTGTTTGTATCCACATCAATGCAAGGTCTTCTCCCTCTTTATTTTAGGAACCTAGAACAGTAAGGGTACAAAGTTTTTTTAAGTTAGAGTCAGCTAGATTTATTTATTAGCTGTATATCAGATTTTACTTTAAATATTCTGACTTGTAAAATTATTTTTTTATGTTCTGTTCTATTTGCATATTTAACATGTATCAACACAACCTTTATTGTAAAATATGTTTTTATTTATTTAGTTCTAGCTCTTTTGGCTGTTCATTTATTTATCTATTATCTGAGCAGAGGATTCATTGTAGATTGACAAGCTGTGGCATCAATCTCCAAAGCCAGGATGTTTGAGTACATTACATGTGAGATATTTTTTATAACTTATACTTGACTATTAATTGAGAGTGATATAGTAACTGGTTTGTTGGGCCCTAGCAATATCAAGCATGGTGGCAGTACTAACTTGTCAAGGTGAAACCTGTGGTGAATCGGAGGAGAATTCTACCAGTGTTCTCTGGGAATTTTCTTTGGGTGTGTGTGTGTGTGTGTGTGTGTGTGTGTGCACACATGCAAATAACTTGTTTGAAAAGTAGTACTGAATAAAGGGCACTAGAAGACACTGTGATCCACAGAGAGTAAAGACAAGGGGAGTTTGGTGCTACACCAGAAAGTCAGTTCTGTAAGTGATCTGTGCCTAGGGTATTCCTAGTCTGTGTTTGAATATTGACAGCCCACACCCAGAGCAGCATTAAATATTCCCTTTATGGCATGTTGCCTTAAGTGAATTAAAGAGGCATTATCTCATTTCTAAAATCAGTTGCTTGCTAGAGGACTTTGTTTACCTTTTAGTACAGTCACATGTTCACACAGAGGCAGGATTTTCAGAGAAACTTGTTAGCATACTGTAGGTCAGATTTCACAAACTTCAGTGGGGGATGGTTATAGAAGTGCTAAGAGTTTACAGTCTGTCCTTTTGTATTTTCCTTCCCCCACCCATAGGCTGTTAGATTAGTTGAATGACTGATTTAGCTTCAGCCAGAGATGATGTGTAGTCACACTCAGATCTGCAGCCTCTGCAGCAGTGACATTGTATCTTTAGTATGTACTTGATTTTTGTAAAACTTAGTGGAATGATTATCCCAGCCTAGGCAATTGTATTTTCTTTTGTTTGTTTTTATTTTATGCATGTTGCTACATGCTGTTTTCCCTTTACTTGTAATTATTTTTCATATGGTCTGCAATTGTGTTGCTTATTAGTGCAAGTACTCATTCAGACATACATTTATCAAACAGTTTCCCTCATTTCATAGGACAGCATTGCTTTGGAGAGTTGCATCGTGGAAAGAAACCCACTGAGTTGCAAATGTCCTAAGATTCTAGAAGAATAAAATCTTACAACGTTTCAATAAAAACATGTCAGACAACTTTGAAATTGAATCTTGTTGCTGTACTAAAGATATTTTCCCATTAGCTGACTCCCTTCAGGAATCACAGAGTAACTGTCTGAATAATACTGATTCCATCCAACTGAATTTATTTTATTTTTCTTCCCTGCACTGTGGTAAAATGTTTGGATCTTTCACTCTTTTCCTGAATATTTGACTGCAGTGAAGTTACACTGGTAATCATTTGAATGTTGAGCCAAATGTAGTCTCTATATTTCCCTATATTTTTATATCTTTGTGCATAAGTATGAATATCTAATCTAAGTTTATATTCATGTGGTTGTAAAACCACAGCCTTGCTATGTCTTGCAATTCAAGGCATTACTGAATGTCTGTCAAATTTGTATATGTTGGAGATGGGATAATGCGTGTATTTTATTAAAACTTTGTATGCAATGAACATAATGGTTTTAGTGGTATACTTCACTGTTCATATTGGAATTTTCATAACTTTTCTCAATCTTGCCTCTTTTGTAACTCAGATGGCTGTGTTGACGAGACCACTTATCCCCTTATCAAGATGGAAATAGATAATAATTTAAACATATAAATGCATGTATCATTTTGTGTTTATCATATGTATTGCTTTGGCTGTTTAAAATATATATGCTGTATATTTTTATGTCTTTATAGATTCACCAACCAGATATGAAATCTTGGAAAGTGAGAGGATGCCTGAGGAATGGAGAAAAAGTGTTTTGGTACCGATTTTTAAGAATAAGGGTGATGTGCAGAGCTGTAGTAACTACAGAGGGATTAAACTGATCAGTCACAGCATGAAGTTATGGGAAAGAGTAGTGGAAGCTAGGTTAAGAAGGGACGTGATGATTAGTAATCAGCAGTATGGTTTCATGCTGGGAAAGAGCACTACAGATGCAATGTTTGCTCTGAGAGTGCTGATGGAGAAGTACAGAGAAGGTCAGAAGGAGTTGCATTGTGTTTTTGTAGACTTAGAGAAGGCATATGACAGGGTGCCTAGAGAGGAGTTGTGGTATTGTATGAGGAAGTTGGGAGTGTCAGAGAAGTATGTAAGAGTGGTACAGGATATGTACGAGGGTAGTGTGACAGCAGTGAGGTCTATGGTGGGAGTGACGGATGCTTTTAAGGTGGAGGTGGGATTAAATCAAGGATCAGCTCTGAGCTCTTTCTTATTTGCAATGGTAATGGACAGGTTGACAGACGAGATCAGACAGGACTCCCCGTGGACTATGATGTTTGCAGATGACATTGTGATCTGTAGTGAGAGTAGGGAATGGGTGGAGGAGACCCTGGAGAGATGGAGATATGCTCTAGAGAGAAGAGGAATGAAGGTCAGCAGGACTAAGATACAATATGTGTGTGTGAATGAAAAGGAGGATAGAGAAATGGTGAGGATGCAAGGAGTAGAGGTGGCAAAGGTGGACAAATTTAAATACTTGGGATCAATAGTTCAGAGTAATGGTGAGTGTGGAGGAGAGGTGAAGAAGAGAGTACAGACAGGATGGAGTGGATGGAGAAGAGTGTCAGGAGTGATTTGTGACAGACATGTACCAGTAAGAGTGAACGGGAAGGTCTACAAGAGGATAGTGAGACCAGCTATGTTGGAGACAGTGGCATTGACAAAAAGGCAGGAGTTAGAGCTGGATGTCGCAGAGTTAAAGATGTTAAGATTTACACTGGGTGTGACGAGGGTGGACAGGATTAGGAATAAATATATTAGAGGGTCAGCCCAGGTTGGAATGTTTGGAGACAAAGCCAGAGAGACAAGATTACGTTGGTTTGGATGTGTGCTGAGGAGGTATGCTAAGTATATTGGGAAAAAGATGCTAAGGATGAAGCTACCAGGTAACAGGAAAAGAGGAAGGCCTAAGATAAGGTTTATGGATGTGGTGAGAGAGGACATGCAGGTGGTTGGTGTGGCAGAGCAAGATGCAGAGGACAGGAAGAAATGGAAACAGTTGAGCCACTGTGGCGACCCCTAATGGGAACAGCTGAAAGAAGATGATGATATATCCACATATATTTGTATATCCACACACACACACACATACACGCACACATACACACACACACACACACACACACACACACACACACACACACACACACACACACACACACACACACACACATATAAATCTGTCTCTGAATTTGTTTGTGTCTGTTTATGTATACAGACATACATACACCTATATCATACATATATACATGCACACTCTCATACACTGGCATGCAGGAGGTATTTTAACTAAGGTGATAGTATAGCTGCTCCTAACAGCATTCATGTCACTGACCCTTTATTGCTAGTTTTACATGTAACAGTTTTATTCCATTTGTCATATGCCACTTGACAAGAGTATTAAAAGTGTGACTCGAGCTACAGAAATTACAGACCCATAAGCTTAACCAGCCTTATTGGTAAGGCCATGGAACGAATCATCATGGACCCTGTAAATAAGGACATAGGTGATCTCCAAATCCTTGATCCAACACATTTTGGTTTTGTCAAAGACAGTTCATGCCTGTTAAACCTGGTAGACATATTTAAAAATGTAACCAGAGCCATAAATGAAGGCAAATCTGTGCATACAACCTATCTTGACTTAGCACAGTCCCACATTAGGGCATCATTAAAAACCTCTCCTAGTTGAATATCAACCCTTATGTTGTCAGATGGGCTGCTAACTGGCTCACCGACAGATCACACAGTCAAAGTTGAGGAATTTATCTCAACAAGCACACCTGTCAACAGTGGGGTTCCACAGGGGTCAGTCTCCCTATTGTCTGGAATATTCTTCTCGGAAGTTCAGACCAAAACAGAGGAGCTGTGGCTGAGTTTGCTGATGACTGCAAATTAGGTGCAATCATTGAATCCCCAAACAATGTCAATATAATTTAAGAGGGAGTTAGACAGATCAATGATTGGTGCCAAAGCTGTGGACTCAAACTCAGTGCTATAAAAATGCATCATCATCCCCTTCAGATAAACGATATCCCTACAGACTATCATATAAATAATAATACCCTATGTAACAACTCAGTAGTGAGAGACTTGGGAGCACAAGTTGACTGTAGACTAAACTTTGACCACTATATGTCTACTGTGGTAAGGAAGGCATTCTACATTGCTCACCTCATTAGCAAAGGCATTGCCTCAAGAGTGAAAGAGGTCATAACTCCGCTATACTCGACCCTCATCAGGCCAATAATCGAGTACAGTGTTCCCTTTGGTATGTACCTTACCAGGCACCTGCAGCAACTTGAGAGACCTCAGAGATTTCTAACCAAGAAAATTACAGGGCAGATTGAAGTCACTGTCACTGTACTCAGTAGTGTACAGACTACTTAGAGGAGACTTGTGCCTGGCCTACAGAGCAATCTCAGATCTAATCCTAATGAAAATGTTGCACATCTGCAAGTCAAATGGCATAAGGGTCACTTGTACCAGGGACCTTATCCTTGCCTGTGACACAAATAGGACCTGCTAGAGAGACAGATACCAGTTCACATCATACAGATCCCCTCTATGACCCTGTTTAAGTGTAGCCTGGATGACTGGATGGCAAACCATAAATTACTTACCTGGGAGTTCACCTATGACCCTCCTAGATATTGGCAGTCAATGTTAACTAAGATCTTGAGTTTTAGGCTACATCCTTTATATTGACTTCTTCTAGTATTATATTGGGGGCACACAGCTAAGCTTATAAAGGCCTTTGGGTCAGCAGCCTAGTAACCACCTATGAATTTCTAGAGATGATACTCTTACTTGTATGTTGGCACACTCTCAGACTGCACTTCATTTTTTTTCAGGATAACTGTAGCCCTATCCATAAGAATTTGGTGGGAGAGGTACTTAGGAGGAAGCAAACACAACAGCAGGTGGTCAGGAGTAATTACATCTTGACATTAATTTGCCATTACAGAGTTGGAGTTTTTCGTGGATATACAAACAGAAGGCAAACAAGGTGCTCCCAAATTAAAATTGGACAACATATGTATAGTTCAGCCAGGGAGCAATCAGATAAAAGGGTGCGGTGAAGAATAATTGGACATTTTACACTACGTTGCTTTCACAGTGGGCTCATTTCTGAAAGAGTGGCACTGGCAGCAGCACAGGTACCAGTGCAGGTACGAATTCATTCACAGTATCATTGGATGTATGAGAATAACAGATAATAAACACCTACAGTACAGGTAATTAGGTGACTTACAAAAGGGTACTACAGCAGTTTAGAGACACTAGAAAGTGCAAGACTATCCAGTTATTTGGCTCATAGGAGTAAAACAATGGAGGGAACACACCCTGCTACTGTTAATGGCTGATTAAAACAAGTTGAAGGCAGCATTACACCTGGCAAATTATCAGCTGACTGCACAAAGCCATGGGAAGGCATTGCGAGCCTTATGGGACAAACTCCGAAATATATGTCATAAGTAATACAACATATTGTTTTTCATAACCTGTTGTTTATCAGCCCTATGTGCAGCATCTAGCTGGTCAAAATAAGAATATTCTAAGGATAAATAGAAGCAACCTATGACTGATCAGGAGGTGAAGAACCAGTGGCTGGCTCCAGCCTCAGGGGCCACAGAATAGAATGTAGCACAATGCCTACAACATTACCAAACACTGTGCCTACAGCACAGAAGACAACTCACACAGTTTCATCACAGACTGATACTTAAGAAGGAGCAATTTTCTGCCATGAGAAGGGTACCCTGCTTTCCCAGCAAAAGGCGAGAGCTGTATTGAAGAAAGTAGTGGAGTGATGAAGCTTGGACCCCAAACATATACTCCACTCATAGGTTCATAGGTGTGTACTAGGCTAATGGCCCTGGAGGCTTCACAAGCCTAGCCCATAGGATTACCCTGGCAGTGTGCCACCTGACCTTAGTTCCCAGTGCCTCTGTTGAGTAGAGCCACTGGAGTGATAACCGGGGTGAATTTTCTATTTCCCATCCACTCATCAAGATGTCTCTTGAAGAGGGCCAGTGAGGTGCTCTGCTTGACATGTATGGGAAGTCTATTCCATAGCATGGGCAGTCTCTGGGTTATGAGTCTGTCCCTTCAGCATGTTCGGTTGATTGTGGTAATGAGGTTGAGGTCTCTGGAGTGTGTGATGCGGAGGTATTTGGATTTCTTTAGATGTAGCATTTATAAAATAACTGGGTCAGGCATGGTTTGTAAGTCAAGCAGAGACCGCCTCTAAGTAGGTGATATGAAACAGAGAATAGTTGGAGTTTTTTGAGTCTGTCCATACATGATAAGTGTTTAAGGCCTAGGATCCTCTTTATGAGGTACTTTTGTGGCCCCTCCAGTTGTTGTAGGTATCTAGTGAGGCACATGCCAAATGGGGCATTGTACTCAATGATTGGACTAATGAGGGAAGAGTAGACAGAGACAATGACCTATGTCTTCCTGGATGCAAAACCCTTAGTAATGAGATGTGCCACATAGAAGGACTTTCTGACCACACTGGCAATGTGGTGGTCAAAAGACAGGTTGCTGTCAACCTGTGTTCCCAGATCTCTTATAACACCTTCTATGTTCAGTGGACTACCATCGATGTGGTAATTAATGGGAACTGGGTTTTGCCCAATGGGGATGACAACACATTTTTTTTGCATTGATCTTAAGGCCATGGTTCTGACAACAGTCGTTGGTCTCAGTGAGGCCTTTTTGTAGGATGTCAACATCACTTGGGGAGTTAATAATAGCTCCCAATTTGCAATCATCTGTGAATTTTGTCAGCCAGAGTCCCTTCATTTTGGCCTGGACTTCAGAGAAGTAGATGCCAAACAGGAGAGGACCCAGGACCGAACCCTGTGGGACTCCACTCATGACTGGTTGGCAGTCTGACTTGGAGTCAGCTACTTTCACACTGTGGGTTCTATCTGTAAGCCAGTTTGCAACCCACCTAGTGATATATGGGTTGATGCCTAGCTTAGTGAGTTTTTCTATGATTCTTGAGTGGGGAATGGTATCAAAGGCCTTGGCCAGATCAAGGTAGGCTGTATGAACCACCTTGCCTTCATCCACAGCTCTGGTGACTGACTCAAAGAAGTTGACCAGGTTGAGCAGGCATGATCTACCCTTCACAAAACCAAACTGTGTGGGATCCAGAGTTTGGAGGTTCCCTATATCCTTGTTTATTAGGTCCATAATGATGCGTTCCATAGCTTTGCATATCAGACTCATCAGGCTAATGGGGCGATAGTTCCCAGGGTCTGTAGTCACTCCTCCTTTGCGGAGAGAGATGACTGTAGCAGTGCACCATTCGGTAAGGACAAAGCCTGAGGTGAACCTGTGAATGAACAGGGCACACAGGTGAGGAGCCAGTTCACTCTGTAATTCATGTAGAACACAGCCAGGGATATTATCAGGTCCCATAGAAGCTGTATTCTTGGCCTTGGACAGTGCTGTTTTAACTCATTAACCCCGACTACCGTCTCATGGCGCCTCTGTGCTTAACACCGAGCACGCAGTGAGATGGTAGGAATTGCATATGGTTACACCCGAGTGCCTTCTCCCAGTGCTAGAACCTTTCCATGCCTATTTTAGCTCCACTCATGAAAATGAAGTTGAAAAGGTAACTGAACTTTGTCAGTTACCTTGTCAACTTACGTTTCAGCATGGAGTTTCATGTTGTTCATATATGATTTTAAAGAGAAAATCGGCTTGCAATGCACCCCGTATTTTCCTCTCAACAGCAAGCCAATTTAGTATGATTTTCCTCAAGCAACTAGTGTTAGTCAATAGCAGTCACCCTTTTTTAACACCTCCACCCCCGACACTGTTCTTTCCAAGTAAATAGAGGGTCCTACAGTAGATAACCCCTTTCTTTTTCTGCATTTGTGGAATTTACTACTGTATCCCTCTGTTTATCGTGCTGTTTGGGTTGTGTCATGTCTGGAAAGAAAAAAGCTGCAACGGAGATTGATTTGTCTTTTCATTTGTGAGCCTGCCTAAGGTAAGCTAAGATAGTATCATTCTATAGCTGTGGACTGTTTTTTTTTTTTTTTTTTTTTTTTTTTTTTTTTTAATAAAAGTTGTGTTTTTTTTGGAGAATGACTGGCATCAACCTAGAGGCAAAACTGCCCAGATACATCATGCAGAGTGTACTGGGAAGGACAGATGACATCATCTAAGTGCACCATCCCAAGAGTGAACATGCTCAACTGCTACTAGCTACCCCAGATGAGGTAAATGTCATTTTGGTGAAATGCTTCATGTTGGTGCTCGTGCGTATGGCAACATTTTATTGCAGGGGTCCCCTTGGGTGATTGCTTCCTTTTGATGCATGTTCTTACCAGGAACTGTTACTGATGGGTTGTTTGGTGAAATAGTTAATTCTGGTGCATGTGCATACTTCAAATTTTATTGTCGGGGTCCCTGGGGTGAATGCTGCAATTTGGTGCATGTTCTTACCAGGAACTTGCTGATGGGTTGTTTGGGAAAATATTTCAGTCTGGTCTTTGTGCATACTTCTGCATTTTATTGTAGGGATCCCTTGGGTGAATGCTTCATTTTGGTGCATGTTCATACCAGGAACTGTTACTGAATGGTCATTTGGGGAAATATTTCAGTCTGGTCTTTGTGCATACTTCTGCATTTTATTGTAGGTGTCCCTTGGGTGAATGCTTCAATTTGGTGTATGTATATATATATATATATATATATATATATATATATATATATATATATATATATATATATATATATATATATATATATATGTATATATATATATATATATATATATATATATATATATATATATATATATACATACACATATGAGGAACTGTTACAGAAGTGTGATTTTGGTGAAATGCTTCATGTTGGTGCTTGTGCGTACTGCAACATTTTATTGCAGGGGTCTTCTTGGGTGATTGCTTCATTTTGGTGCATGCTCTTACCAAGAACTGTTACTGAAGGGTTGTTTGGGGAAATAGTTACTTCTGGTACTTGTGCAAACTTCAACATTTTATTGTCTTGGTCCCTTGGGTGAATGCTTCAGTTTGGTGCATGTTCTTACCAGGACCTGTTACTGATGTTTTTTTTGGGAAAATATTTCATTCTGGTGCTTGTGCATACTTCTGCATTTTATTGTAGGGATCCCTTGGGTGAATGCCTCATTTTGGTGCATGTTCATACCAGGAACTGTTACTGAATGGTTGTTTGGGGAAATATTTCATTTTGGTCTTTGTGCATGCTTCAACATTTTATTGTAGGTGTCCCTTGGGTGAATGCTTCATTTTGGTGTATCACCAGGAAACCACTACACCATCTGGTGACATATGTAAATCCCATTCACAATACAGAAATTCCAGTTAGAACAACAGGACATAATCTGTGGATATAAGATGAGTGGCTTAGGGCAGGTACAAAGAAGTATTACTTTACAGAAGGGGTAGCGAATTATTTTAATGACCTTCCTAATGCA
>NC_056747.1:647644687-647649687 GCF_019279795.1 Protopterus annectens | reverse complement strand
GTAGCTCAGAGCAAATCTGGATATTGCTGTGAAAATTCTTTACATAACTATAGAAGGCCTTGTGGTTGTCCTTACTATGTGCTGCAATCCTGTTTTCATAGCTAACTTTAGAGGATTTGATGAGGGATCACAACTTTTTGCTGAGGCTAATAAGGGAGTTTTTCCAGTCTTGGGACTTCACCTTATTCTGCATCAATTTCCTCTTTCTGTTGTAGAGTTTGTTTATGGCAGGGGACCACCAGATTGTCTTGCTTTTTTGGAGGAGAGTTAGATTCCACGCTCATTACATATAGTGGCAGCTTCTCATATACAATGGGCAAGGGCATCATGGGAGAATATTAAGAAATTAGTAAGAGGGAAGTACAACGCTTATGAAAGATAGCTGAAAAATAATCTATTCTACCATGCCTAACATTGTTGTCCTTATTTTGCAGAACCTGGGTGCTATCTGTAAGATGCACATTGCACCTTCCAACAATACTTTTTGTTGACTGGAGCTTCCTGCATGCCTGGTACCTTAATAGTACTCTTCCATGTGAATAGAAACACCTGTCTTATATATCATCTCCTGGAACATGCTGACATTACCTATGATGTATTGTGGTACCAAAGGCATAACATGTAACATTTGTGTTAAAGCCCATATTATGATATTTACACTGAGGCTACACAGTTTGCTGAACTGTACACCTTTCCACAATCCTTACCGTTGCCTGCTATTCTGATACTTATATCAAGCATTCAAGTGGCATTTTTGATATGTGCAGTTCTTGCTCTGTATGCCATTCTTCATCAGGCAGAGTGCTATCCATCATTAGGGTACATGGCCCATTCCACCCTGCTTGACCTCTTACAGCTATGCAAAATGCACACCATCATGAGTACCCACAACAAAGACTGTGATCTTTTATAGACACAGAAATAGAACATGGCTGGCACAACAGATTTCTACCCCAAGGAATCCTATCCTTGTTGAATAAACTTCCTCTGCATATCAAATAAAACATATGGTCTGTATTCAGTAACACTCTGGATGAATAGCCGGGAAATCATAAATCCTCTTTGGGATATATAGCATGGTGGTTCTTGACCATGGAGCTTAACTTACTCAACAGTGTTTGGGCTTAGCTGGCTATCCTTCTCAATGGTCCTTCAAGTTGCATGCCTAGGACATAACTATGAACTTATCGACCTAATATATAATTACCAAGTAATGTACATGCAGACAAAATCATATTTATTGATGAATGTATTTCTGTAATCCATCTCATTTGAATGTCATTATATGGTCATTAATATATACTACGGACCACACCAATTTTCATACTGTCATGACTGCTACAGATATCTGTGAATTGCACATGCCCTGCATGTCAACACTTATTGCATAGTTTAGCTTTACACACTGTGCTATTTTTCTTTCTGAGTACCCCCTACTATATGTTTTATTCCCTGTAAGAGTACCAACTATATACACACATAACAAGGTACCTGTAAATAAACATTTAATTGTTTATTTTAATAAATAACAAAAACAACAACTAGATGTGTGCTGTACTGTCCAAGGTACCATTAATCAAACTTAACCTCTGTTTGAAATTATTTAATTTATTCCCCTTATTTCTGTATTCCATTGTTTGTTTACTTATTAATTTCAGCTTGATAACCATGTAAGTGGGAGGCTGGCAGCCCCTTTTGAGTCACAGCCTGAGCTCCATGCTGCAAGGCACAAACAGAAAATTGTAAATAGAATAAAGAATTCTACCACTTTCTGAAAGAATGTCAGTTTGGCAAAATGCAGAAGTGAAATTCAAGCAAGATTATAGTTGAAAAAAATATAAGAAATGGAAATGAGGTCAAACTATAACTACAGCTTTGCAGGCAAGAATGGCATTATTGTTCACGCTTGAAATATTTGTATGTACATCTGTAAAATGTACAAATGTAAATAAGCTGTTTAATATAAAGTGGCTATGTTAAGTATAAAAGGATCTCATCATGTTTATTTATGTTTTTGAGTTTTATGTGCAATGGTGTTCTTAAAGCTAAAGACTATGTATTATAGATATCTTGCATTGTCGTAATTCATCAGCGAATTGTCTCTTTGCAATAAAATATCACACTTGCTTTTACTTGCAATTTATACTGTTTCACTGCAAACCTGTTACATTATATATAAAAAAAACTATCTATGCCTAGATGTGATAGTTTTATTTATTTAACTGTTTTGTAACTATGACTTCACATGGAACCTGTGTGTCTGCTTGCGTGTTTATTTATTTTGTAAAATAAATGAAACATCCATTTTGCATGGAATATGTGTGTCTGTTTACTTATCTATGTATGTATAAAGTTGTTTTGGCTAGTTCAAATTAGAAACAAAAAAGTCTGTCTAGTGTATAGGAATATACATGCAATAAAAGCCATTAATTTGTGATTTCATGACATTTCAGTTATAATTGAAAGCATACCTCTCAACCTTATAGTGCAGACAGAAACATTTAATTGGCTAAAGTAGTTACCAAAGTTCAAGATAGAGTAGACAACAGTAACTTTATTCAAAAGCATTACACAACAGCAATAAGGTACAAGCAGAAGACAAAGTCCATATGACGTGAAGATAGCTAGTTACTCCCCAGGAAATACCCTCTACCACTTATCCCCCCACTATTACCAAAGCACGGGTCCTCAATGTGCTCTCCAGAGCTAAACACACTACAGCAATGAGCCCTGATAACATCCAAGGATGCTTCCTATATAGTTTGAAAAATGACCCCTCAGGCCCACTAGAATGTCTGTTCAGCCACAGCCTCCAGACAGGTTTTGTCCCTAGGGAATGGCCTGGTGAGGGACATCAGAGTGTGTCTCACAATGGAGTCTCCTATGAACAGTGTGTCTCACAATGGTGTCTCCTATGAACAAAATATGGGATTGTGTGATGTTACGCGTCATGGGCTTGATAGTTGAAGCACATGATGTGGTTGTATGTGCTGTGGTGGCAGTGGTCTTATTTATGTGCATGCAGTGTTTCTGAGGACTACATTTGAGAGTACTTTGAGGTTTGGGTAAGTTACATGTGAGCACATCCTGACATATGGGTCAATGGGTCTGGTCCTTTCTATGTGCTGTCAGTGTCACACACACACACACACACACACACACACACACACACACACACACATATATATATATATATATATATATCTATATATATCTATATATATATATATATATATATATATATATATATATATATATATATATATATACTTCCCTAGCATAAAGTCTGATGATGGTGGCTGTGAAATGGGTGTAGTTATCACATCTCATGCTGATATTCAAACTCTCCAGCAAGGACAACACCAAACAAATGCTTTGTGTGTTAATCATGGGCTTACCTTTAATGTCTTGAATTTATGTTGGTAAAGCTTGCATCTGAACCACTTACCATACAGATATCTCACTCTGCCACAAATCCTTCTGCTTTACACAGCTTATCCTTTGTGCTATCTCCTCCAATTCCAGATAAATTATACCCTTACTGTATTCATCCTTTATTAGGCCCATCATTGAAAACAGTGCCCCCATTGGCACATACCTCACACAGCCTCCATGGGACCAGACACCATCCCAGGATGCATCCTACATGAACTCAGATAACAACTTGCAGCACCGTATTCAACCAAAACTTGAGTACTGGCTTCATCCCAGGCAAGTGGAGGACAGCCACTGTCATCCCTTTGCACAAAGGTGGCAAATCCACTGATCCAGGAAATTATAGACCCATCAGCCTAACTAGCCTGATCTGCAAGGCCATGGAGCAGATTATCATGGACCTCATTAACAAGGACATTAGCAACCTCCAAACACTTGATCCCACACAGTCTGGTTTCATCAATGGGAGGTCATGCCTGTTAAATTTGGTCGACTTCCTTGAGACAGTCATCAAAGCCATGTATGAGGGGAAGACAGTGCACATCACCTACCTTGACCTGGCTAAAGCCTTCGATACTATTCCCTCTAGGGTATAATAGATAAACTCCCTCAACTAGGTATCAATCTGTATGTTACCAGATGGGTAGCAAACCGGCTCACTGATCGAACCCACCTAGTCAAAATAGGGGAAGCCACCTCAAGCAGTCAACCCATAATGAGTGGTGTACCCCAGGGGCTGGTCTTGGGGCCTTTGTTGTTTGGGATATACTTTTCTGAGGTGCAGGCCAAAATCAGTGGACTATGGCTGACCAAGTTTGCAGATGATGGCAAGGTGGACACTGTCATCAGTTCCCCTAGTGATGTGGACATCCTCCAACAGGGTCTCACCCAAACATATGACTGGTGCCAGAAACATGGCCTCAAACTGAATGCCAAAAAAATGCATCATCATCCCCTTTGAGGAGAGTGATGTCCCCACAAATTATCACATTAATAACAAGGTCCTAAGCATGCAATCAGTTGTGAGGGACTTGGGCACCTAGGTTGATAGCAAACTGACTTTTGACCATCATATTGCCTCCATTGTACACAAAGCTTTCCACATGGCCCACCTCATTCATAAGGATATCTCATCCAGGGATGAGGTTGTCACAACATCCCTGTATTCTTCCCTTATAACACACATTATTGAGTACAATGCCCCTTTCGGAATGTACCTCACAAAGCACATGCAGAAGCTGGAGAGACCACAGAGGTTCATCACCAGGAGAATCCAGGGCCTCAAACATCTACCCTATACAGATAGGATAAATGCCCTGTCCCTCTACTCAGTCTCCTACAGACTCCTCAGAGGTGACCTCTGTCTGGCATACAAAGAAGTCTCAGACCCCACCCTGATGGGACTGCTGCTTATCCACAAGTCAAGCTCAACTCAAGTAACCTACATGCATGACCTCAACCTGGTCTGTGACATCAATAGGACTTGTTGGCAAGACAGATTTGTGTCCCAGAGACTCCCCCTTTATAGACACCTGCTCCATGTTAAGCAGAGTACCTCATTAATC
>NC_056747.1:647617187-647639687 GCF_019279795.1 Protopterus annectens | reverse complement strand
AATATTCCCTTATCCTCACTGTACTGAGATCTACAACAACAACAATCTCCCCTCCCATATACCAGTTAAGGAACACCGTACCTGCACCACCCAGAAATTCTGGTGAACTGTAGTTTCAGATAAATGCATTTTCACAAAACCAGACATGCGAAACTGAAGTGTAATTTCGATTGGTCAAAGTAGACTCATATATAATGTGTGTGTGTGTGTGTGTGTGTGTGTGTGTGTGTGTGTGTGTGTGTGTGTGTGTGTGTATGTATATGTGTATAATATACATACATACATTTTTTATATATATATATATATATATATATATATATATATATATATATACATATATATATATATATATATATATATATATATATATATATATATATATCAATAGATATAGATATATAGCTCTCTCTCTCTCTCTCTATATATATATATATATATATATACATCTATCATATATACAGATGTACATATATATATATATATATATATATATATATATATATATATCAATAGATATAGATATATAGCTCTATATATATATATATATATATATATATATATATATATATATATATATATATATAAAATGTGTGCGTATGTATATTATAGACATATACATATATACATCCACACGTACACGCACAAACACACACACGTGGGCAGTCCTGAAAAAACAGAGGAGGAGTATGCCTGCCCCAAAATAAATTGTCTTACTCCCTAACTGAATTAAACAAATCTGCAAAGGAGAAAACCATCCCTGAATGGCTACAGATCATGACTTTGTTGCATGAGTTCTCAGCTATCCAGATTTTCACTGAAAGTTCAGATTTCTGCCTCATTCCTTCGGTCTGTTCTTCATAAAACTGGTGGTTTTCTGATGTTACTAAAAATAATGACATATATTTTACTTTCAGACTTCTTTAGGATATGCACACTTAATTCTGGTTATTCGATTAACTTTCTATGTTAAGTTTAACTGAAAAATGTTCTTATTTTTGCCAACTCCCCCCCCAATAATTTTAGTCTCTGGACAGATTTTTTTGCACACTTTCCTGCATGTTGAGAATGTAATTTAAATGCTAAGATGTTTCACTAGGGAATTAATTGATTCCTGCAACAACTATGTTTCCAAAGTGGGCAGGCATAAGATCCATGTGTCCGCCCCTATGAAAACGAGCAGCTCTGGGATTGTGAGGTTGATCCAGTGGGTGAGATTGTTGAAACATCTCAGAGTGATGGATTACAACTTGGATGTTGAGGCTTTGTTCCGAGGCAAGAAATGTTTTTCTGGAAGGCGAGAGTGTCCTTTTAAGTAGTAGGTGGCTGTCAATGAACATGAGACAATTGCAGCATTGTCTCAGAATGCCTATTTTAACCATGCTGGCTGCAGAGAAAGTCAGAAAGTGCACCTTCATGGTTCCAATTGCTTGCTACTGTGGGATGGAGGGTGAATAGTGCCTAAGAGATTGTTAGGAGTAGCTTAACTGCACTGCTTTCTGTCTAAGATGAATAATACAAGTCTATACAAAAACAGTAATGAATCAGGTTGCTTAACTACAGACTATTAAGTGTGCTCATAATTTCTGGAGTAGGTTGTATTGAGAAAGATTAGGTTTTGCTTCTGTACAGTGCACAGTTGAAATGGCTATGCAAGACGCAGTGCCTTGCAAACAGGCAACTTATGATAGCAGATAAACACAAGAAATTCAATTAATCTATTGGCCAATAGCAAAACAGCACAATTTAAAGTTCTACAAGCAGTCAGAAGCCTAGAAATGGCTTAGTTCTTTCTCTGCTATCACCAGTATTTAAACCAGAGAAATTCTGACTCAGATCACATTAAATGCCAAAAATAAGTGCATGGACCATGAAACAAAGAAAATCTAAAAGCAAACAAACAAAAAAAGTGAACAATTCAAAACCTGTGAAAAATATATGGCTGACTGTGTGGCACTGAGGGATGAAGCTCTGACTCTGATCTCAGTGACCAGAGTTTGAGCTTTGCCTTGGGTGCTGAAAGAGCCAAGTTAAGTCATAGTCTTGAACTGTGGTTCTCCAATAGTTGGGGGTAGAGAATATTCCGGTTGGCCAATCACTACCCTGTAAATGGAGACTTGAAAAGCTCTGAAATAGCCATGTTTAGGGACATGGGCCTGATGCTTCAAAGCAAGTGATGGTAGCATTCATTATTGTGTTAGTGGTAGCATGATCCTTCACATGGAGGATACAGGATACCCCACTGTGACAAATCTACTCAGGGCAATCACCAGAGGTGGCGTAAGGGCCTAAAACAGATGTCATCATTGCTATGATGTTTGCATGTGCCAAAGCTATGTCCATGGTTGCCTAGTTGATGATGGCTTATCATGGAAGGATCTTGTCATTGCACTGGGGACTTCCTAGTATTGGTTGATAAACTTGCTCAGGAAAAATCATGGGAACAGCTTTACAGTCTGCAGGCAGGGAGGTAAAAAGCATCTAGAACTACGGGAAAAAAATCTTCAAAAATGCTACAAGGTCACACAGTGGCAAATCATCCCTGCTACCACGTGATGGGCTACCATGACTGACATGGTCTCAGTGGCCATCCCACACATCACAAGGCAGTCATGGTCATGCAGTTGTAATACTGTATATCTGGTGCTGATGGAACTGCCTTCTGATGAAGACAACCACATGACTGTGACCATACATTATGCATACCCTTATTGGACCAATGGCCTATCTAATATTACTGGGTAGCATGGCTGGGCTTAAAAAGGCCCTGCGACTTCACTTCTCTGGGCCAGTGATCAAGGAGTCCCAATCCTCACTGCAGACACTGGAGGGGGAACATTCAGTTTGACAGAAATACACACGCACAGTATTTTAAGATGGAGCTCTCTGTACTAGGCACAGTTGCTCTTAGGAGTACACAGGAAACACACTTCAGTCCTTGGGCTGGAGTCTCTCTCTCTCCATGCTCCAAATAGGAATCCATACTGACCACTAAGGAGCTCTGTGTCCTTGTTCCAGATAGCTGACACACACACTCTGAGATTTGATTTTCACACACACACACACACACACACACACACACACACACACACACACACACACACACACACACATACTTGGTAAAGACTGGCAATGATTACCCACACTGACACCTTTGCCCAGACTATCAGGTAGTTACACTGCCACCAGTCAGCTACTCTAAGGCTCTTACAAGGGTACCCAATTTTACTGACTAAGATTAATAGTAATACAAATGGTAGTGTTGACCAACATAGCAAGACTTTCAGGAGTGGCCACAGTGTTACCAAATAAATATAAGTACTCGCAAAGTTTAAAATATTCTCTAAAAGACCAGCCACAATGAACAGTTTAAATATATATAATCTTCTTCTTTTGGCTTTTCCTGGTTAGGGGTCGCCACAGCAGAACTCCAGTCCGCTAATGACTGGCAGTAGATTTTTATGGTGCCGAGGTGCCAGCTCGATGCCCACCCTTCAACGAAGGCATGCCCATTCACGCATGTCTTTCGAATGCCACTCAACTGTGGGGATGACATGCAGACTCCACACAGAAGGTGCTCCAGCCAAGACTCGAATGGGAGAACTTCTTGCTGTGAGGCGACAATGCTACCGCTACACCACCACGGCTTTAAATATATATAATAATAAGTAATAAAAAGAATACAGGAAAATAAATACCTCTTCCCAATAAACACCAGAGTTTCCGTCACAGAAAATATAAAATATAACACAGATGGATAGAGTCAGACAGACACAGAAAAAACAACATTTTAGCTAATTTCACTGTATTTTCCTAACTGGTTAAAGAATTATTGTTCTTTAGTTAAGTTACTTCCTATAGCAAGGTAAGATAATGTGGGTAAGTGGCCTTTCTTATCACATTTTGCAAACAGACTGCTGAGTGCAATCTCTGTGACTAGTATCTAAATATAATTTCATTGCTGGCTTACAGAATGACATCACACACATCTGGTCATCTGACTCTAGTTCACACACTACCACCTTTACTAGAAACTTGAGCCAGGATCTAGCACTGATGTGACACAATACACACCTAGAGCTTTGCTAAGCTGTGTTGCATTATGTAGAAGCCTAGTATTGCACTATGATACTATGATTATGCTCCTGAAAGTTAGCACGCAGCTTAAAAAGATAGCATCAGGCATTAAAGTGAACAATAATGTACAAGCATAAGATAAAGGCAGGATGGTTCAGAGATCATGTGAGGATTTTTTTATCCATGAATTACAAATGTGTGGATGGCTTTCCACAGGACACTGTAAAAGAATAGCTGTGGCAGAATGTAAGAATACATGAAATTTCTAACAGAAAGCATGAATAACTGTATACCTGTTCATGATGAACTGTACATTACCTAAGAGATACTTTAATGAGCAGATTTAGCTAGTATGTGGAGTCTTTGTGTGTGGACAAATTGTATTGTTGTACATAGGATACACAACCACAGTAAATTTATGCCAGACATACCATTTAATAGTGATGTCAAGGACATTTTCCTGCATGGTTTATACAATATAAGCAGTTATCCTTTTCAGAGCAGGTTTGTTATGATGTTAGCATGGTTGCCGCTAAGAGCAGAGGTTCTTAAATATTTGTATAGAGTTACAGACTTTGCAAGAGGCTGCTGAGTGAAGCTGCCAAAAGTGACTGCAAGAATGTCTTCTGGTACAAGACAAGTATTCCAATGTCCACATAAGTACACTTATAACAGTAATAAGAAACTCATTCATCTAAACTTCTTCATTGATTGCAGTCTATAGGCCTGGAAAACAGTAATTGTAATGCTGTAACACAAGGATAGCCCAACCAGAGATCCTGGTAAACACAGAGTCATTAGTCCCACTAGCCTCATAGTGATCTATTCTAGTTACTGTAACATTCTCATTTTATGTGTAAAATTGTGGAGCTTTTCTCCTCGGGCCTCTGATGAAAAAGGGCAATAGCTCAGTCAGACAACCCTGGTCAACAAATGTCAAATAAATAATAAATGCAATTTTCAAATCATAGGCTCCTTCTACACATTTTTAGGGCCATGCATACATGTACGTGTTCTTTGTTTCACCTTCCTGATTGTATTACATTGTATTCCTTGTATAATACAGCACCACTTGTTAGAGATTGTTTTAAATTTGTAGTTTTGAACATTTTTTTTCAAGCAATAAAACATAACATATAACTCAATAATGACAAAACTGACCATTTCAGAACATTTTAACCATAAAAGGCCACTCAGACTTCTGTCATTACAATCCACCAGTATCAAGCAATAAGAATCATTTCTGCAGAAGTAAAATTCATTCAAATAATTCCACATTAAATAGATTTGTAACTAAGCTGCTACTAGCAAACACCATTACGTTTCAGTGTTTCATCTATAAACTCAGTGCCTGCTGCCCTTGAAGGATTAAATGCCTATGTTACATTAAAGAAAAATTGATAAGCTGGTAGATTTGCACTAGGGAATGACTAAGAAACTGACAACAAGTTCATAGTTACTAGGCACACTCAGGAATGCAAAACCCTTATTCCCCCTTAAAATGCACCATATAATCAGCAACTAGGGCATTGCATACTATACCTCCATACCTTGCCTCCATACTTCTCAACCTCTTAGCGCAAGAAGTCTGGACAAAGCATAAAATAATGGGGAGGGGGGGCAAAGCACCCAAAATAAGGACAGATTATAAATATTACTCTTACAGACTTAGAAAGTACTACAGTAACAGCATTTGTCATAGCATGCATTTTCTGAAGGAAATGAAGTGTGAAGTTCAAATGTATGACATTATTTAGTTATTTCAATTCTCAGTGATTTGCCAGAAAACCATAAATTTTATATGACATAAGGCAAAAATCTGGACATTATACAACAAAACTGGATAGCTCAGAGGTAGGCATACCTCTCAACCTGTTGAAAAAGACCGCCAACTACTAACTCCACAGGTACAAAGGAATCCAATAGAACTCACTGAAACTCACACATTTCCAACGGGCTTTTATTGTATCCGGAGTTCTTTTCAGTGAGTTCTATTGGATTCCTTTATATCTCTCAACCTATTAGTGCAAGAAATCTGGACAAAGCCTAAAATAATGTGGATACAATGGCCCAAAAATAGGGATAGATTTTAAGTATTGCTCTTTTAAACTTAGAAAGTTGCTAGAATGACATAATTTGTGTTAGCATGCATTTTCCTGAAGGTTATGGAGTATAAAGCTCATATCTATGTCATTATTTAGTGACTTCAGTCCTCTCCTCTGATTTACCACAAAACCTCATTTTTTTTGAGAAACAGACCAAAACTGTGTGGCTAAATCTGGACAGTCCACACACATACACACACACACACACACACATACACACACACACACACACACACACACACACACACACACACACACACACACACACACACACACACACATACACACACACACACACACACACACAAACACACACACACACACACACACACACACAAACACACACACACACACACACGCGCACACACACCTACATTCTATCTGCTCTCTCTCCAACACACACATGCACACCCCTTTTCTCTGCTCTGACACAGCAACACACACATACACATACTCCCACACAGCAAACACACACATACCAACTCTCTTGCACTCAACAAAACAAATAAAATGAGCAAGCACACAGACACATTAAAATAACAATAATTATTATTGTGATAAAGCATGTCATAAATGAAGATCCCTAACCCTAAAATGCCTGCCCCCTCCCTAAACCTAAATTCCCGTTTACCTCCTGTACACTATGGCTCAGTAAACCAAAAATTCCCAACCCCCTCCCTAATCCTAATGTTCTTATCACTCCATAAATCTAAAATCCCCTTTTTTCTCCCCAAACCTAAAATACCCTTTACCCTCTGGTCCATGATCTCTCTCTCTAAACCTAAAATCCCCACCCGCAACCCTGAAGTCCCCATCGTTCCATAGAGTGTAAATTCCCTGTCCCCTTCTAAACCCTAACATTTCTATTACTCCTTAAACCTAAAATTCCTGTCCCTACTCTACTCTCTGTTCCCATACATTTACCTAAAAACAGCCTCCCATCTCCTTTTCTCCACTTACCTGGCCAATGGCAAGCACTTGCTTACACCCATTTCCTAGGAAGCGAGCAGATGGTATGGCAGCTGTGTTGATGAACACACATTCAGGTTTGAGAATGGTCAGATGATCAGATGGGTTTACAGCCATTTGAGTCCCTGTCTGCATGTTTCTGACATTCAAGCAGCTTGCACACATACTACTGCAAGCTTTACACGATGAACTACTTCATATGCTATGAACAAAGTGAAGAGAAATTGGCCACAGTACAGAATGCCATTATACTGGACTACAGTAACATCATATAATGTTTTACTACTGTTATGAATTAGTACTATTATGAAAGTTTGATGAAATGCTTGGCAATAGGTATGTGATGATAGGTGTCTTTTAGATCCAGCTTTACCATGAAAGACAATACAAAGAATAGTAAAGATAGTGAAGTGATAACATCTTGAACTTATAAACAAAAGGGTTTACACCAGAAAGATCTAGCAGTGGTCCTGAGGATCCTTCTGGTTTGAAACTAGATAAATTATGAATAATAACCTTTCCTTGGGAGACTAAATGACACTGGTTCTATGACTTTTTTGAGACAGAATTCTGTGTATAGTGCAAAGAAATAGAGGAATCTGGTTCCCTGGATGAGTGGGAATCCAATGGAAAAGAGGGAAGATTCCCAATGAAGTATTGTATCCACTTTAGCTTACCTTCAGAACGCAACTCTGTCTGAAACAATCTGATTCCAGTAAAGGGGATGGAGTGTCAGAAATAGAAAGGCTTCCCGAGTTGGGGGTGATGAACAGGCAGGTAATCATGCTGACTGAGAGGAATGGACTTTACTTTCAGAGACATTTCCTTTCTTCACTGATCCCCCTTTCCATTTCTAAAACCTTATGACTAACTCCACAATGCTTAAAATTGTTCCTTTGTTAGAAAAAAGGAACTAAAGAGGAGGAAAGCTACTATTCACTGTGAAAAACAAGGGTTGCAAAATGTGAATCAGTCCAATAATTAGTTTTGCCGTAAGTATCTCTGCTGCACAGAGATCAAGCAAACCAACCAAAAGTCAATTTATTTCTAAGAATGTAAAATCTCAGATTAAACATCAGGGAGCTTTTAAGAGTGAACATGCAGATTTCCCCAAAAGTGATCTGGATGCAGTAGATCTGGAGGAAGAGTCAGCAGCATCATAAGTACATTTTAAAATATCCTTAGTCACTAGAGAAATGGATATCACAGAAGCATTTAATGACTTCTTTTACTCAGAAGAAGGAATGTTAATCATAAGCTTCTCCACATTCCAAAAGACACAAGAAACAAATTCAACATATGGACACGACAGTTTAAAATCCTGAAATGTCAAGAAGTCATTTATGTTCATCATACTGATCACTGCTGCAGTAGCCTTAACTATATGGTTTATGTCTTGCATAGGATATAACAGTCAGACAGCCTCTAAAGCTTTAGAGTACATTCCATGGGTCTTAACCATCAGTCAGCTTCAAATCAGCTGACTATGAAAACAGGTTTGGGCACCAAGCCCTTCAGAGCTCTCCTGTGACTGAACAGAAAGCTCTTCTGAGGCTTATGAGGATGGGGAAAGAAATCTTCCATTTTACAAAAAAAGAAGTTATGTACTCACCCTAATGTTCCATCTGTGTTGTCCATTTTTATTAGTCCTTACTGATGGGTCTCGGATCTGGATCAGCCATATTTTCTAGACTTTGGATCCCAGTCTAAAACTCCTTCCTCTTCCCATGATGCACTACAGTATCCCTAACTCTTCAGATCAAGTTTGCTGCCTACTGCCTACTGATTTAAAATGCAAGACAGATAAAGAAAGAAACTGAGGCTGTAACATGGAACATGAAAGCTTTTATATCCTCCAAAATCCTTCTAGGAATGACAAGGTCGGGGATGGCTGGAAGGGAAGGTGAAGAAGAATGAAAATGGACAACACAGATGGAACGTTATGGTGAGCGCATAACTTCTTTATCTGATGTTGCTCTTTTTATTTTTCCTCATTGATGGGTCAGAATACCCAGCAATGTATCTCTCTGGAGGCCCTCCCCCATATATCAGAGCCTTGTCGAGACAAAGAAAGCTCTGTTTTTTGGAGACAGGTACATATCAAATGGTGGAGGTGTGATGGTGAAGAAAGAGGTAATTTTGAATATATATTTTTAGGGAGTGTAATGAGATGGCAGACTTAAAAATGAGAATTGTGGGAAAAATACATGCTGAATAATGTTTTTGAGGAGGAATGATGTTTAAAATAAGGCAAGATTTGAATGAGCTATGTAATGTTTGACTGACAGTGAATGGATAGATTATAAGTGCTGTATAATGTTGCAACTAAAAATATGTCAATGTGACTTATTTTCATTTATATAAATGTATGACTGTCTATGTCGTAAGTGATAATTTAACAAATATGTTTCTTGTACTACAAAAAGGAAAGAAAATAACTTTGACAGCCAGAAATAAAGTCCAAGCTATAAACTGATTTACCCATCCTGTATTAACTTACAGTTTAAGTGTGACTGGCTGTTCCCAAAAGGTATTGGATAGACAATAAGAATGCTTCACACTTACAAATGAAATATAAATATCAGTCTATACCAAGATTATATATATTCCATGCTCTGAAGGAGGTATAGGCCTCCTAGAAACTGATTACATGTATAGATCTGCAGCCGTGGGACTGCATACATATCTGCTGACCTCATCAGATCCAAACAGTCTTGGAAGTTTTAAAACATGAGGAGACAAAGTGAAGGATGACCACTCTGCTTAGTTTAGCAGAATTATCCAACTGGGAAGCAGGAATGGAAATCAAACCTGAAGTCGACAAAAATCATACAGAAGCTGAATTTACAGAAAAACAAAAGAAAGTATGTAAGAAGGATCAGATGAAAAGAAAAAAATGTGGAAAAGCCATAAATATAGTAAGAAATATAGAGATCCCTGGAACAACCTCATGTTGATAAGGGTTTGACACAGGAATGGATAAGGCAACACTAGCTGAAACCAGAGGATGAAAGGTTAATAACAGCAGCCCAGGATAGTGGACTATATACACATTAGTTTACGAAGGCCATTGAACATGTGGGAGAAGCAGACAAATATAGGTTCTGTAAAAAAAAAAGAATTAGAAAGAGTCACATACTTTGCTGCTGGGTATGATAAACACTTATGGCAGAGGCCCTATACACTGAAAGACACAATAGTGCGGCAAGATTGTTCCATTGAGGATTGTGTAAACACCACAATATGGAAGTAGCTGAGAAGCATTGGGAACATGAGCCACAGAGTATTGTAGAGAATGATGAACTGTTCATCAGATTGGATAAGCCATTATCAACAATCCCAAAAAGTAGATGTGAGAACACCAAACATATTACTTCATAAAAAAAAACACAAAAGTAGCATTGATCATTGAAATTGCTGCCCATCGCTATTACAGTGTCTTACATACAGCAAGACACAAAGTCATAAAATATCAAGATTTGTAGGCAGAAGCAAGACCAGTGTGGAGGAAAAATGCCCAGACACTTCCAATTCCAATAGTAGTAGTAGGAGCAATGGGTTGAATAAAAAAAAAAAAACTGCAGTCATGTTTAGATATGCTACTCCATATGAACTGCAGGAATCAATTCTGGGTACATTGTGGGTGCTATGAAGAGCATTTGTGGATAAGACAGGTTGAAGCAATACTAATTTCATGACGTTTAACCATATCCTGACTTACGAATGGGGTCGCTTTCCATAACAGTATTAGAAACCCAAAAGATTTGGAGAAATTAAACCATACATCTGACACATCCACTTAAATGGCATGTTTATAAAACAACATGCAACCTGTCCAAGTTTAACCCAGACATACGCATTACTACCCTATTATCTTTTAACTGGAATATCCAAAAAAATCCTACCCTTACACGATGCTTTAAAAAATTACTCCAAAAAATTACTCAGGACCTGTAACAGACACTGAAATATGGCTTTGTAACTCACAACTCTTGCTCAACCCCCCCACCCTTAAAATACTACTGTTTCCCCCAGAGCTCTCTCTCATGAAAAACATTTAAAATCCACTCATTTAATAATATACTATCTGAAGTCACTTCTAATAGCAAATAATGAGGGAGGATAGTGGATGATTATAAGTAATACTGAATAATAATAATAATAATCATAATAATAATAATAATTAATAATAAGGATAAAAGTGGATGATAACCTCTAAGTTTGCAGATGACTGCAAGGTAGGAGCAGTCACTGAACCCTCAAATGACTTGGCCATCCTGCAGGGAGGTTGGTCTCAAATAAATAACTGGTGTCAAAATCATGGTCTGAAACTATATACCAAAATATGCATTACTGCATCTTTTGGGAAGTCATCTACCCCTGGGAACTATCACACTGACAATACGCCCCTAAGAGTTGACTCAGTTGTTCAGGATTTGGGAACTTATGTGGACAGTAACTTAACTTTTGACCAACATCTGTGTATTGTTGAAAGCAAATCCTTCTATATTGCACAGATTATAAACAAAGGGATTGTGTCGAGATCTAGGGATGACATTGACCCCCTTTACTCAGCCTTCATTGGTACCAATAATTGAACATAATGCCCCATTTGGCACGTATCTGTTCAGGCACATGCAACAACTGGAGCTCCCACAAAGATACTTTACTAAAAGGATACAAGACCTAAACAACAAGTCCTACATGGACCAACTGAAATCCCTGTCACTATACTCGGTATCCTACAAACTCCTAAGATGCAACCTGTGTCTGCCATTGCCTAGGCTTCTAAACCTCTTCTGCAACATTAATAAAACAGTTTGGAGGGAGAGAAATATTTCACAGAGGATACTGCCGCTGTGGAACAGATGGCAATGTTGTAGTGTACTGGTTCACCGGCAGTTTTGAGCAGGAGTGGGTGTGGCCAGGGTGATTGACAAGCCTAATGGCTATGAAGCAGACTGGAAATGATGCATGATTGGCATGCCATGCATATTAGCCCATGATAGCATTCATATAATAAATGTAGATGAGCAGCTCTAAGTACTGTACCTTCCTGTGAGAACAGTTCTTTTAATTTTTTTCCCCTTTTTGTTTAGAAATAAACTGGCATTTGGCACCTCGCTGTTAAACTGCTGACTGTGACAGCAGGAATATTCACTGTGCACCTCGCAGTTCAGTGGCTGCCTGTGACCACATGAATATTCACTGTGTTTGTTTAGTCTCGTCCTCAGTGTATTAGGATCTAGGATTCGGTATATTTAAGTAGCAGGCAGTGTGGGGGGGGGGCGCAGCTTCCCCACATGAGGGTACAGGGGGCTTGCTCCCTGGAAAAGCAAAGGAAAAAGTAATACTTTACATTCACAGAAAAGCCATGGAAATCACACTAAAATATTCATGGCTTTGTTGTACTGTTCTGGCTCACCCAATTCCACTTTCATGGGCTTCCGACTCAGGATGAATATTCATGCCGATGAAAACCACATCATTTGCTTATTCATGAGTACAGCAAGATGTCAACCAGCTGGGGCGTGGTTTGGGCGGTGCTTGCTACTGCGCATCTGGTGAGCCAGTACACTACAACACTGCTGAACAGACTCCCCATTAGGGTTACCACCTGTCCCTCTTTGCGAGGGACAGTCACACTTTGGTGAGTTGTGCGTTGTGAAAAAACCTAAAAAATGGCAAATGTCCTGACATTTTAAGACAAAATATCTTATGTTTTCTTTAGTAGTTGCATAAAACCAAACTGCCCAATGCACTACAAATGGGAAGATGCAGCTCCTAAATGCTTTATCTTAGGCATGGGTCCACTCAAATTATTTATGGTATGATCACAGTTATTTTCATTAGGGGTAATATGTATTTATCAACTTTGGGCTAGGTAAGGCCAATCTGTAACCAAGCGGGATAGGTTATTTCATACACAAAAAGAGAAATTAGCTAGATGAAATGGCCTGCAAGAGCAGCTAACCTAGTACTTACCTTACCTATGAACCTATAACATTTGACATGCACATGCAAAAATGCATAAAAATCACCAAAATGCATTAGAGATCCAAAAACATTCACACCAACGCAACAAAAGCTACACTCACCAGTACTTAGCACCTCCCCTCAGTTGTTTATAGAGTACCCATTCTTACTAACTTCCAGGCAGCACAAAAAGCAAAATGTGATCAATGCTATAATAAAGTGTCTAAATGTGTAGCAAATGTCCCTTGCAGAACCCACTACTGTATAGCACTGAAAGCCTAAATTGTTTAGAACTAACCCATCAACTAAAAAATACAGAGCTTCTTCCCACCTACAACATTAGCCATCAATCATCTGCTTGTCTAGCACTAAATACCATTCCATCCAACTATGTCCGCACTCCATCAGTATGATTCAGTGAGGAAAAACCTTTCTGTCCACAACCCTATCAAATCTGCAGGGTATGATCTATATTTATACCATGTTGCTAAGGCCTGGGACTCCTTAACTATAGCCATCAGATCAGTACCCTCCCTCCAGTCCTTAAAACCATTCTGAAATAGTTCTTAGCCAAAATCTGTATGTTTTTGCTCAACCTCAGGATAATGATATTCCTAAATATGAACAAGTTCCTATTCATAACAATGACCACATCTTCTCAGTTGAGCAAAAATCCTGTAGAGCAAGGCAAAAAGAACATTAAAAACCACCTGCTAAACCCAAGCAATCAGTAACAAAAATAGCCAGGTAGAAATGTAAATAACATGCCTCCATTAACACAAACATACACTGAGATGTAGCCACCTATAAAAATTAAACCTATAATACAAAGCTTTACAGTATATAAACCATGCAATATGGAAACAAGAAGTACATCAGGTACATACTGTCCACTTACATTTCTTAGTTATGAAACCAAACATAAGAGATGCCATCAATAACACAGTTTAAATCAGAATCTCCCAAACATAAAAATGTTCACTTACCTGTTATATCCAAGTGTTCATAGATTCAAAGCTTCATAGACTAGTACTAGGCTATCAGTCCTAGGGCCTATACAAGCCTAGCCATAACAATTCCCTGGCTATTTCTTCCCACACTATTTACTTCCCTGGACCCTGTCTAGCAGGGTGACTGACGTGATCCCCGGGGTAAATTTCCTTTCTCCCATCCAATCAAGGTTCCTTTTGAAGAGGGCCAAAGATGCGCTCTGCTTGACATGTATGGGCAATCTATTCCAGAGTCTGGGGAGTCTCTGGGTCAGGAACCAATCCCTCCAGCATGTTTTGTTTATTGTGATGACAAGGTTTAGATCCCTGGAGCATGTGGCTTTGAGAGATTGGGATTTCTTTAAGTGTAGCATGTCCAACAGCTCCGGGTTTGACATGGCCTTGTATGTTAAGCAGAGATCGCCTTGGAGTAGACGAAATGCGACAGAGTATAGCTGGAGTTTTTTAAGGCGGTCAGCATAGGGCATCTGCTTTAGGCCTGTGATTCTTTTAGTGAGGTATTTCTGCTGCCTTTCCAGTTGTTGCAGATGTCTTGAGAGATACATACCAAATGGGGAGTTGTATTCTATAATGGGTCTAATGAGGGATGAGTACAGTGGGACAATGACCTCCTTTTTTCTGGATGAAAAGCCCTTAGTGATGAGGTATGCCACATAGAAAAATTTCCTGACTGTTGTGGCGATGTGGTTATTGAAGGTGAGACCACTGTCCACCTGTGTCCCTAAGTCCCTTATCACAATTTCAGTGTTTAGTGTACAGCCACCTATGTGGTAATTCACGGGTACATGTTTTTTCCCAAAGGGGATAACTATACATTGCTTGGTATTGAGCTTGAGCCCATGGCTCTGGCACCAAGCATCTGTTTCTGTAAGGCCCTTTTGTAGAGTATCCACATAATTTGGGGATTCAATAATGGCTCCCAGTTTGCAGTCATCTGCGAACTTTGTTAGCCAGAGTCCCTTGGTGTTGGCCTGTAATTCAGAGAAGTAGATGCCAAACAAGAGAGGTCCCAGGACTGAACCCTAAGCTACTCCACTTGTCTGGAGCTGGATTTGGAGTCGGCTACTTTTACAGTGTGCGTTCTATCAGTAAGCCAGTTAGCAGCCCATTGGGTGACGTAGGAATTAATGCCCAGCTTAGTAAGTTTATCTATGATTCCAGAGTTGGGGATGGTATAAAAGGCCTTGGCAAGGTCCAGATAGGCTGTGTGGACTGCCTTACCCTTGTCCACAGCTCCGGAGACTGATTCAAAGAAGTCAATCAGGTTCAGGAGACAAGATCAGTCCTTCACGAACCCAAACTGGGTGGGGTCCAGTGTTTGAAAGTTGCCAATGTCTTTGTTTATAAGTTCCATGATAATACGCTCCATGGCCTTGCAGATAAGGCTTGTCAGACTGATGGGACAGTAGTTTCTGGGATCCAAGGTGGATCCCCCCTTGTGGAGTGGGATAACTGTAGCTCTGCGCCACCCAGTGAGCATGAAACCTGAGGTGAAGCTATGATTAAACATGACACTTAGGTGAGGTGCCAGTTCATGGATGGATGGATGGATAGGAGAAAACTGGCTTTGGAGGATACTCAAAGCTATGTGTATCCCTGGTGACTGGAGAATAAGCATACTACCTGTGTTTAAGAGGAAAGGGTACATTTACAACTGTGCTCACCACATAGCTATATAACTCCTATCACATTGCATGAAAGGTATAGACAGTGGTATTGATAAATGAATACGCAGAGTAATAGAAAGTAAGATGGGAGATGAACAATTTGGATTTAGAACAGGATACAGGATGACTGTTTCAAAAGATAATTTGCAAACAAGGATATGCAGGCAATTGCATGCTCACCATCTTTCAGTAGCAGATGACAAGTACTAGAAATTAAGAATGCAACCATTCAGCTCTAGTGATTGAGATATTCTGACGCAAAATGTTCTGATTAATGCTGTTGTCACTTAGTAACTTGGGTATAAGCACACATTACAAACAGATGAAGGCAGTGAGCCAAAGTGCTATTTCTTTTTAAAGATGTATGATAAAGTTGTTTTATTCCTGCCCAGTTGCGAAGTTGTGTTTTGAAATTATTGATCATAATGGAGATTGGAAATAATTGTGAACATAAGTAGTTACACATGCCAGAAGACAAGAAATTTGCCTCAGCTGCACATTGGTAACTCAGCTGTGGCCTCAGACCACTTTGTTTACATAGACACACATACATACATATATGGATATATCTATATATCTATATATACACACAAACAAACACACACACACACACACACACACACACACACACACACACACACACACACACACACACACACACACACACACCAAACACACACACACACATATATATATATATATATATATATATATATATAAAAATCACACGCATACACATATATACATGTGGGTCTACCTAAAAACATCAAAAGATCGCAATATTGAAGACCAGATCATCGTGTTGAAATCACTGAAACCTCACATCAGTGAACGACTGGATCGGCGAATCCATTCCCACTATAAGTAACCTGTTGAACAACAAGGTGAAATTTGCCTTTTTCCCAACTGTAGTGCGATCTCTGATTTTGTATATTTACTTATTACCCCACCTGGGTGGGTTGGCAATGGTGCAGTTTCATTCATTTTGGTATTACTGGTCACTTACCCTGGGAATGTATTTGCCATTCCGGCCATTCACCGAAGTGAAGTTTCGATGATCTCGACTATATGGTCTTTGATATTGTGGGTTTTCGATGTGTTCAAGTAGATCCATACATGCACAAACAAACACGTACACCCACATACATATATACATACACATACAACACACACACACACACACACACACACACACACACATATATATATATATATATATATATATATATATAGATATAGATATACTTAGACACACACACACACACACACACACACACATATTTATATATAGATATAGATAGATACACACACACTCATACACAGAGACACACACACACATATATATATGTGTGTGTGTGCGTGTGTACACATTTACACACACACACACACACACACACACACACACACACACACACACACACACACACACACACACACACTCAGGATCATAGCAGATTACTGGGCTATCAACCCGGAGGTCATGTGGTCATTTTAAGCCTAGCCATTTCAACACAATGTAATACTGTAGAGGTACTAGTCAATACCCAAGTTTGCATTTAGTGATGACAGCTCATGTCCAGGAGGGTTGTGGGCACTATCCCAGTTAAGAAGTTACAGTGCCCCATCCACTCATCCAGGTTACTCTTGAATAGTGTCATAGAGGTGCTCTGTTTCACCTGAACTGGTAGCCTGTTCCAAAAACATGGCAGTTGCTGGGAGATAAATCTGTCCCTCCAGCATGTCCTATTTAAGTCCCTGGAATGGGTAGCCCTAGACTCATTTGATTTACGGATATGCAGAAAGTTCATTAGGTTTGGGTCTTGAGTTGCTCTGCAGGCCAGGCATAAGTCTCCCCTAAGAAGTCTATACGATACGGAATATAGTGACAGGGATTTTAGTCAGACTGTTTAAGGCACATGCTGGAGGCCTTTGATCTTCTTCATTAGAAACCTCTGAGGTCTCCCTAATTGCTGTAGGTGCTTATTACGGTACATACCGAATGGGGAGTTATACTCAACTCTGGGCCGGATAAGTGCCGAGTATTGGGGGGGGGGGGCGGCGGTATAACTTCTTTTTCTCAAGGCAATGCCTTTACCAATGAAGTGAGCTACATGGAAAGCTTTCCTTACAATGGTAGACGCATGACCTGTGATCCCATGCCCCTTACCACTTCATGGGTACTTAGGGTATTTTTATTGATATGATAGTGTGAAGGGACATTCCTTGTGCCCAAGGGAATGATGATGCATTTCTCTGCATTCGGTTTGAGACCGTGACTAATACACCAGTCTTTGGTCTGTGTGATACCATCCTGGAGTATACTGACATCATATGGGGATTCAATGATTGCACCTAGTTTGCCATCATCTGCAAACTTGGTCAGTCACAAACCTTTAGTTTTCACCTGAACTTCTGAGAAGTATATACCAAACAATAGGGGGCCCAGTACTAACCTCTGTAGCACCTCACTGGTAATAGGTCTGCTGGTTAATGGGGGTCACCCACTTCCAGTTTGTGAGCCAGTTGGCAACCCATCTTACAAATAAGGGGTTTACATTCAGTTTTCTAAGTTTATTGGTAATGCCTGAATGTGGGATTGTGTCAAAAGCCTTTGCCAAGTTGAGGTACACTATATGCACATATTTGCCCTCATCAATGGCCTTGGTCACACTTTCAAAGAAATTCATCAGATTTAATAGTCAGGATCTGCCCTTCACAAAGTTGAAATGGGTAGGATCTAGTGTTTGGAGGTCACTTATGTCTTTGTTTATGAGGTCCATAATGATAAGTTCCATAGCCTTACAGATAAGGCTGGTCTGTAATTCCCTGGGTCTGTTGCTATGCCATGTTTGTGGAGGGGAATAACTGTAGCTGTTCTCTGTTCCACAGGATCAAAGCCTGCAGTTAGGCTGTGATTGAAAACAGTACTTTGTGGTGATGCTAGTTCATATTTTAGCCTGCTTAGAAGAAGCCTGGAATGTCATTTGGTCCCATAGAGACCATGTTCTTTGCCTTGAACAGGGTTTGAAGGACCTGCTCTTCAGATATGTAAGGTGGGGGTGGGGGTCGGGGTGGGGGTGGGGGAGGGTTTGTTGTAAGTCAGGAGAGGATAAGGGAGTGAAATTTTCACCAAACCTATTTGCCAGCAGATTCGCTCTCTCTGTGAGATCAATGTGTGTGATACCATTGGCAACCAGTTCTGCACATCCTTAGGTCCTACCCTTTAGGTTACGTACATAGCTGTAAAAGGCCTTATGGTTATTCTTGGTAGTATTTTCTAGGTTTCCCTCAAAGGAGCTGTTGGAGGATTTGATAAGTTGTCTTTTTCCTGTTAAGGCTGAGGAGGGTGCTTTTCCATTGTTGGATCATTGTCTTTGTTTTCTTAGAAAGAACCTTTTGGCATTTATTGTAGAGTTTGTTGATGCTGGAAGTCCACCATGGCAGCTTGATTTTACTTGGGGCTCTGGCTTTGATTCTATTTGGTACAGCCAAGTGTATACACTTAATGCAAGTGACTGTACAGGGCTTTAGTGAAAACTTCAGGTAGTTACCACTATCAGCTTGGGTGGGGCTTGGAATGCATTTATACCTTCACCTAAGAGGGTACAGGTGCCTTGGTGAAGTTTTGTAGTCTGATTTCACATTTTGTGAGCTTTGGTGTTACTGTCAGTTCAAAGATTACTGATTTGTGGTCAGTTTTAACTGAGTGCCAAACATTTGCAGCAGTGCACCTACCTGACATGTTGGTGAGAACCAGATCAAGAATTGTTGGGGTATGGGCAATTTGCTCCACAAATATCTACAGTATATCTATCTATATCTATATCTATATAGCTGTATATGGATCTACTACTTTTGATCGACAGCACATTTGATTGAAACTCATTTGATCGACAGCACATTTGCTCGAAAACCAGTATTCATGGCAATTAACAGGGATTTGTCCCCCTCCCCAAAGTCGTGCAACCCAGGAATTGATATATAAAAGTAGGGGGGTGTGCGGGGCACAGCCCCCCAACATTAGGGGGTGTGGAAGGCAAAGGCCCCCACCTAATTTCCTTTAAAAGAAGAAAATAAAAGAAAATGTATATATTTTAAATGAAAATAGGTGGCTGTGCCCCCCACACCCCCCACCTTTATATATCAACTCCAGGGTGGCACAACTTTGGGGAGGGGGACAAATCCCTGTTAATTGCCATGAATACTGTTTTTTGATCAAATGTGCTGTCAATCAAATGAGTTTCGATCAAATGTGCTGTTTATCAAAAGTAGTAGATCCCTATATGTATATATATATATATATATATATATATATATATATATATATAAAAAAAAAAAAATATATATATATATATATATATATATATAGGTCTACTTCACTTACCCAACATGCAAAACACCGAGCCGACAACACATTTCACAACACCGAAACCGCACATACCCGACACACAATACCAGCACTTCAAAACCCCGACACACCTCCGTAAAACATACACACAACAACACACACAAACAACATACAAAAGAAAAAACACAACACTCAACATAAAATTACTTAGTTCCTCTCACTCACACCCTGCCCACCATCTACACTAAACTAAACCCTTACCACTAAAACAAAAAATACACTACAAATAAAAAATCTAAAACTCTTACCTTCACATTTCTCATTCTTGTGGGGGGGGGCTATGCCCCCTGCACCGCCCCATACCTCCCGTAACTTAAATATACCAACTCCGAGATCACACTACAACATCCACAAGAGCGGATTTCCTGTTCTGCTCAAGTTAGACTATTGACCATTCGGAAGTCGGCATTCTGGCATGTTAGTCATCTAACACGTCGAGCTTTAAGGCTCGGTGTTTAGTAGAGCCATATATATACACATATATATATATATATATATATATATATATATATATATATATTTATTTTACATTTGTTGACGGGGATAGTCCGACTGGATGCATGTCCATTTTCAGCGGAGGCCTGGGGAGAAAAGCTCCAAGGATAAGCAGATACAGCATTACATAATACCAGCATTACATATTACAAACAGACTATTTACAGAGATTATATAAGTAAGCAAGTTAAACAAGTTCCACAGGTTAGAGTTAATCCTGAGCGCAAGTCAGGATTAAATTAAGTTACACATTAAACTGGTTAACAGATTTTTACACATTCTAGAGAGAGTTAGACAGGCTTGATACATTGACATAGCCAGTTAAGTGACAAATGTTATTTGAGTCTAATTTTAAATTGACCTAAGGTGGAAAGTAAGGTAATATCAGCTGGAAGAGAGTTCCAGGATCTATATACAGAGTTTGCAAAGAGAGAGTCACCAGAGAGTCACCAGCTGTGTTATTAATTTTGCTAGTCTGAATTAGTAGTTTGTTAGAGGATCAAAGCAGTCTAGGATTGTTATAGGGGGTGATAATATTTTTAAGTGCAGGAGTATTGTCCGGATTATAGAGGATTTTATAGGCCATAATCAGTTGGTTATACTGGATTAGTCTGGGTAGTTCAAGCCACCCAAGCTGATTTAGATTGATGCAATGATGTGTCCTAAAAGGCAGCTCAGTTGCAAACCTGGCAATGTGGTTGTAGCAAATTGAGAGTTTGTTAAGGACAGTCTTGTTTAAATTCGAGAGTAGAGGGGATGCATACAGAAGGGTTGAAAGAAGGAGAGAGCAAGCTATGGCAATTTTAGCTGGAGGGGTTAGGACGGCTTTTATTCTGTAAAGTGACCCTAGTTTTTTATTGATGGTTTTAATAGTTTGGTTAACATGTAGGTCGAATTTTAGATTATTGTCTATGATGACACCTAATAGTTTTGTAGAGGGGTCAGGGGAGATTATTGTGCCATCATTTGAATTTATCATAAAGGTGAAAGTGGTAGACCTATGTGTTGGCGAAAATAACAGCATTTTAGTTTTTTTGGGATTTAGGATCAGACAGCGTTCAGAAAGCCAGTTTTCTATTGTATTAAAGGTGGTCCGGGTAGCTGACCATAACTCTACTGGAGATGTGGCTGAGCAAATCAGAGTAGAGTCATCAGCATATTGGATACAGCTGACTTTTGGAATGACAGTATAAAGGTCATTAATGAAGATGGAGAACAGCAAGGGCCCTAGTATAGAGCCTTGTGGTACTCCAAGGGTGTTAGGTAGAAGGTTAGAGAGTTTGTTCTGCCAGAGGACAGCCTGCTGTCGACCATTCAGGTAGGATTGAAACCAAGGGCCCTAGTATCTAGACAGAATGTTTGCAGGGTGTGGATTAAAAGTTGGTGATCAACCAAATCAAATGCCTTGGAAAGATCCAAGAAGAGGGCTGAGGATATATAATTATTGTTGCGATTAAGGTTTATGGTGTTGGTAAAGGCTAGGAGGGCTGAAGTAGTGCTGTGATGAGGACGGAAGCCATGCTGAGTGTCTGCCATAAGGTGATTTTGGATTAGGTGGTGCATGAGTTGTCTATGAATACATTTTTCCATAATCTTTGCAAGTGGAGAGAGTATAGCTATTGGCCTATAACTGGAGAATTCAGTAGAGCGGCCTCCTTTGTGAAGTGGGATTACATAGAATATTTTCCAGAATGTGGGAATTTTAGCTTCTACTATGGTTCGATTGATAAGTATTGAGACGGGGTAAGCAATAGCATCAGCTGATTTTTGTAGGTACTCGGCAGGGAGTTGATCAG